>NC_080541.1:231946290-231952326 GCF_028640845.1 Ahaetulla prasina | reverse complement strand
ACTGATGATGTAAAACTATTCAACACCACTGACAATGGTGCTACCTGCAAAAGACCTTGACTATGTATCAGAATAGTCAAACAATTGGCAACTCCAAATCTCAACCAACAAATGCTCTGTCTTACATATTGGCAAAAAAAAAAATATCAGAATACAAAATACAAGCTGGGAGGATATGACCTTAGACGACCTCACTCTGTCAGGACCTTGAGTACTCATCTCCCTGGTTGGAGGCTTCCCCAGACTCCAGGATTGGCCCGTGTTCCTCCCCAAACTCCTCATTGTCCGACTGCTGCCAGCTCCGCAGGCCACCAGCAGACCACAATATCTCCTGAACCGCAGGAACAGAATCTTTCGTCAACGGTATCATTTTATATTTGCTGTACAGGATGGCTGATGGAAGCGCATGGCACCATTCGAGTGAAAATGCTTTGCGGTGGTTTGCTGACTCAACTGACTAAGATAGTTGGTAGGAGCAACAACATATCTAATGGCATCTGGAGCCAGAAACAGTGGAGCTTTTTTTTTAAAAAAAAATTGAATTTATATCCCGCCCATCTCCGAAGACTCAGGGCAGCTTACACTGTGTTAAGCAATAGTCTTTATCCATTTGTATATTATATACAAAGTCAACTTTTATTGCCCCCAGCAATCTGGGTCCTCATTTTACCTACCTTATAAAGGATGGAAGGCTGAGTCAACCTTGGGCCTGATGGGACTTGAACTTGCAGTAATTGCAAGCAGCTGTGTTAATAACAGACAGACTTAGTCTGCTGAGCCACCAGAGGCTTTCCCTAAGTCTGCCTGCCTCTCAATGTCCTTCACCCTTTGTCGCAAGGTTTGACTTGCTAGGTCATAGTTCATCTTGAGTATTGAAGCTAGGGAGAAGCCTAGTTTGGCAAGCTTGGATTCGACAGCCTTGATCCATGATGAGAAGAATTTGTCTTGGATAATTAATGAAGCAAGACCTTGTGGAAAGAAGTTAAGCTTTAGCCAGGGATTTAAGAATGCCATACAGATTCTTGCTTCGACTTTTGTCAATCCTGTCTCCGGGCACAGAAGTGCATTTGAGACACAATGCGGCATCTGGAGAATTGATCTAATGAATTTGGACTGAACTATTTCTAATGGTGTAAAACACGAAGCTGATGGTCCGAGCAAGGTCCGATAAAGAAGCTGTGCTAGCAACTTGGCTAGAAAGAGCTTAATTGCAGCAGGGACATAATATCTTCCCTTTGTGTGGAAAAATTTAAGGCTCACTGATGTTTGGCCCGAGGCAGCCACATATTCTCCATATGCTTTTCTTGACTTATTGGCCTGAATGACCACCCTCAGGTATTTGAAGGTGGTTACCTGCTCTGTTTTGTGGCCATTTAAATATCATGAATAAAGTTTTGGCCTTTCTCATAATTTATTTTATGCTTAATAAACTGTTTACAGTTTATTGTAATTACACTACTGGAGAAAGGCTCGCAGGGCTCTTTTAAGACTTACTGGTGTCGAGGCTCCAGTGACGTCACCCTCCTGCTGGGTGCTCTAACAGAGCACTCCGTGTTAGAAGATTGTAAAAGTCAGTGAAACAGAAAATAAATCACTGTTCACTGAGCTTAGCATAATCTCTGGGTGAAAGAGGTTATCAGAGTTGTGGAAGAGTGGCAAGTCTGACAGGGGGTTTGCTCTCAAGAGCGAATTTTCCTGGATTTATGACCCCACCGAATTCCACTCCCTCCAACTTCAGCACGCTCCTGTTTTTATCAGGAAAAAGGAGAGGAATGTCGCTTCTGCTCTAGAGGACTTATTAAATTGATTGATATTCCAAGCAGACGGGAATTTCACAAGCGTTCGATCTTTGATGCAGAATCAGCACGGCAAGTACCGACTCCCTTTTTGAAACTTGAAACCTTTCTCTGTCTTTGATTAATTGACTTTTAAAATGGCGTCTGAAAGTGGAAGTAAAATTTTTAGTACGATGACAAAGTAGCGTTATTTGTGGATTGTTACAAGCGGAGTTTTTTATACTGAAAGGAGGAAGGAGAGTTATTAAGTTTGAATACCTGATTCTTTTGAAGACAGAATGGCAGCTAAACCTTTAAAGCCTTCTGGAAGAAGGGGATCTGAACCAAGTCTTGAGGAAATATTGAAAGAACAATTAAAACTTTCTGAAGATAGGCAAAAAGAGATGATGGAGAATTTTAATGCAAAAATAAGAAGATATTCTTATGGCAGTTCAAGGACTGAGTAAAAAAATTGAAGGATTGGAAGTGGAAATGCAACAGATCTCTCAGTCAAATAAGCATTTAGAAGACAAAATGAAAGGTGTTCAGAAAAAAGTGGATCAAAATGAAGATCAGGTTGTGATCTTACAATATAAACTTATGGAAGGAGCTCTTAGAATTGTGGTATGCAAGAAGGCGAGGAAGACTTAAGAAAAATTATATCAGAAGCATTGGCTGAATTTATTGAAGTGGACCCCCAAGAGGTAGCTTACCAAATTGATAAAATATATAGAGTTAATTCTTGGATTGCAAGACAGAGAAAGCTTCCTCGGGACATTGTGGTTTATTTTGTGAAAAGGACTATGAGAAATCAGATTCTGCAAGTTTCATATCAGACAACTTTAAAAATTGGAGAACAGGAGTTGAAGGTGTTGAAAGATTCCTTCAAAGATGTTAAGAGACAGGAAGGAATTTGCTTTTTACACAAGAACTTAAAAACATCAGATTCAATTCAGATGGGAGGTGCCAGTTGGACTGACAGTATTCTATCAAGGAAGGAGATATAGAATTGACACTGTTTTAAAGGCAAAGTTTTCTTTCTACAGTTTTGAAAGTCGAAATAGAAGTGATAGAAAAACTTCAAGAGACTCAAGAAGGCGTGGTGATCCAAGAGCCTTTATTGCTGCCAGTATTAGAGGAACCACAAGAGCAAAGGGTGACAAGAGGAGCCCTTAAGCGTAAAGAAGAGCAACAGTCTCAAAGTAAAAGTCAGGATCCCATTATGGAAGCTGTGGGAGGAGCTAGACGGAAGATACCGGAGGAGGAGTTTCCGTTGTCTGCTTCAAAGCTTCAGGAGGCCAGTAATGGCAAATAGAATCTTGTCATGGAATGTTAATGGCTTGAATTCAGCTCAGAAAAGAAGGAAAATATTTCACTACTTGAAACAATTTAAAAATGATGTGATTTGTTTGCAAGAGACACATATAAAATTATCAGACCAAAAATATTTAATTAATTCAAAATTGGGTAACCATTTTGTTGCATCAGCTTTGGAAAAGAAGCATGGAATTGTTGTATATATCAGGAAGGATATACCAGCTAAGTTAATTGAGGCAGATATTCAAGGAAGATTTATTGCTATTGAACTGGTGATAGATGCAAAAGACTTTGTTGATAGGTATTTATGCACCTAATCAGCAACAAGAAAAGTTTTACAAAATGTTACATGAGAGGTTGACCCTCTGGGATTATAGTTCGTTTATTTTATTAGGAGACTGGAATGGAGTAATTGATACAAGAAGGATAAGAGAACCTCCTCCAAGAAGATACCTATACATGCAAAATTACCAAAATCCTTTTTGAAATGATGGAAGACTTTGAGTTTAGAGATATATGGAGTTCGGAATCCAGATGAGAGAGATTTTACTTTTTTCTGATAGGCATCAATCTTTTCACGCATTGATTTTATTTTAATTTCTAATGACTTGCTTTCTAGGGTGAAGAAAGAAGATATTTCCGGTGTTTAACTGACCATAGCCCAGTATGGATGGAATTATTACAAGGGAAAAAGGTGGTAGAACATGGAGGTTGAATGAAAATCTGTTTAGATATGAGGATAATGTAACTTATTGTGAGAAACAGTTAAAGAATTTTTGATTTTAATATGTACAAAGGGACACCTATAGGAACTGTGTGGGATAGCAAAGCTTTATTAGAGGATATTGATTTACTTGGACAATAGGCAAAGGAATAATAAACAAAGGCAGCGTAGTATTTGGAAGAAGAAATTCAAAGGAAGCAACAGTTATTAATTCAAAACCCACAAGATCATAAACTTAAAGAGGCTATAAAAATATTACAGAGTCAATTTAATATATTAATGGCAGACCAGGTGGCAACGAATATACAATATGCTAAACATAATACCTTTTGTAATGCAAATAAACCTGGGAGATGGTTGGCATATAATTTAAGGAAGAAACAGAAAGCACGTGTCATACAAAAATAGAATATAAAGGTAAAGAGATATACCAACAGGATAAAATTAAAAGGCATTCTCAGAATTTTATACTGCACTATATCAAAAGACAAAATATTGGATAGGGACATTTATGATTATTTGAAAGATTATAAGGTTAATATTCTAACATTAGAACAGAGGAGGAGCTGAACGGCCGATAGCTACTGGAGAAATAGTGGAGGCAATTAAACAATTAAAATGGGAAAACCCTGGTACAGATGGTCTTACAGCAACTTATTATAAAAACACAGGATGAAATATTAGGCCCACTTAAAGAATTATTTAATCAGATACAATTAGGGTGGAATACCCCGTCATGGAAAACATCTTTTATTTCACTGATACCGAAGAGGAGCAAGACTGCTCTAAACCTGGTAACTATAGGCCGATTCACTTTTAAATAATGATTATAAGATTTTGTAAAAATAATAGCAAATAGATTAATGTTAGTTTTACAACAAAGAATTCATACTGATCAATCTGGTTTTAAAGGGAGGCAGATGAGGAATAATGTTAGACAGATTATTAATATATTGGAATATTTGGAAAAGAAGAATACTTCAGCGGCACTTATTTTTTTGGATGCAGAGAAAGCCTTTGATCGATTGCATTGGGATTTTTTATTTAAATTAATAGAGAAAATGCAATTTGGAGACTGTTTTATTAGAATAATTAAAGCGATTTATGGAGAGCAAACAGCACAGATTATAGTAAATGGTAGTTTGACAGAAGTTATTAAGATTGCGAAAGGAACAAGACAGGGATGTCCCTTATCACCATTATTGTTTGTTTTGACTCTGGAACCATTATTAGATAAAATACGAGAATTAATGAAAATAGAGAATTAAGATTAGACAATATGAGTACAAAGTTAGAGCTTTTGCAGATGATGTAGTGGTTACGTTAACGAATCCTATAAATTCAAGTAGATTTTGTTGGAAGTAATTGATAAATATGGAAAGGTATCAGGATTTAAAATAAATCAGAATAAAACAAAAGTGATAATTAAAAATATGTCTATACAACAGAAACAAAAACTAGAGGAAATGACAGGATTTGAGGTAGTAAAAAGGTTAAATATTTAGGGTTTATATTAGCTCATCGAACAAGAAACTTTATAAGAATAATTATGACTTGCTATGGCAAAAGTTCAGAATGATATGAGTGGCTGGAAGAAATTGCAGTTATCCCTATTGGGAAGGATTGCGGCTATTAAAATGAATGTGTTACCTAGATTTTGTTTCTGTTCCAGATGATACCTATAATTAAAAGGATAAAAATTTGGAAGATTGGCAGAGTGGGATTAATAAATTTATATGGCAGGGTAAAAAGGCGAGGGTTAAAATGAAAATAATACAGGACTCACGGGAAAGAGGTGGTTTAAGAATGCCTAACTTTAAACTATATTATGAAGCAGTAACCCTTTCAGTAATAAATGACTGGTTTAACTTAACAGAGGAAAGAATTTTGAATATAGAAGGTTATGACTTGTTATATGGATGGCATGCGTACTTATTTTATGGAAAAAAAGTGGATAGGGCTTTTAAGAATCATGTGTTGAGAAGTGCTCTTTTGGTCTGGAAAAATATTCCTATAAATTAGATTACAAGATTCCTATGTGGGCGAGCCCTAGACATGCAATAGAGAATATAAATATAGAACAGAAACAGGAAATGATTACATATAAAGAACTTTTGTATGCTGAAGGAGGTAGATTGCAATTAAAATCATTACAGGTATTAAAATGAAGAAGGAGGAATTATACTTGGTTTCAATATGGGCAAATAAGTGCTAGATGGA
>NC_080541.1:231930950-231946190 GCF_028640845.1 Ahaetulla prasina | reverse complement strand
ATTCCTTAAGTGGACCTAACATCTCATCCTGTAAATTCCTATAATAACTAACTGTAAGCCCATCCGTACCAGGAGTTTTCCCCATTTTTAATTGTTTAATTACCAAAATAATTTCTTCCGAGGTTATAGGCCGATTCAATTCATCCGCTTGTTCTAAAGTTAAATTTTTAACCTTATATTCCTTCAAATACTTATCAATATCCCTATTCGATATATTATCTTTAAGATATAAATTTGTATAATATTCTAAAAAAGCTTTTTTAATTTTATCCTGTTGATATCTCTCTTACCTTTGTATTCTATTTTTCTATAGTACGTTGTTTTGTCTTTTCCTTAAAGTGTATGCTAACCGCCTACCAGGTCTATTTGCGTTACAAAAAGTATTATGTTTGGCATATTGTATATTTGTTGCCACCTGATCAGCCATTATCATATTAAATTGATTCTGTAGTAACTTTATTGCATCTTTAAGTTTTTGATCATGTGGGTTATGTATTAATAATTGTTGTTTCTTATAGATTTCCTCTTCTAAATACCTACGCTGTCTTTGTTGCTTATTTCTCTGTCTATTATTAAGATATATTAATACACCTCTCATAAAAGCTTTACTGCAGTCCCAAACCATTTCTATCGATGTTTCATTATTCAAATTATAATCAAAAATTCTTTCATCTGCTTTTTACATTGATTTACATTATCCTGATATCTAAACAAATTTTCATTTAATCTCCAAGTTCTTCTACCCTAATTATTATTCTTTGAGCAGTGCTTCCTTTGTACAGTTATGATTTATGGCTTCTTCATTGTAATTAATTGCTTGAGAAGGTTTATAGCTTACAATAAAACTATTGTTTTCTAGTACTTCTTTAGTTATACCTTGATTGTTAACCAAAACCCTCAAGATGCGTTTATAATTGCATAAAATACAGTTTAGAAGATATTCTAGGAAGAGTAAAAATGTACTCAATATTCCTTTTCTCACTCCAATCCTCTTATCAATTTTCAGATTTTATTTATTTATTTATTAAATTTATATGCTGCCCATCTCATTATCAAGTGATTCTGATAATCACTTGCAATGCTGCAAATCGCACTATAAAATAATTAGAAGTTTAAAATGTTGGTCATTAAAAGATAAAAAATTACAATTAAGAATAAATTGGACAAAAAGGATCAATGCTTAAATGGGGTCGAGGTGGAATGTTCTCCTAATCTAGTAGCTACTTCCAGAATGGGACATCCCCTGTGATATTTCACAGAAAAGGGCTATACTTGTGGATTAGCCAGAAACTTTCCAGTCTAATAATTTTTTTAAAAATTGTATGCTGTGTGGTGGAATGTAGTCTGGATTCCAGGGAGGAAGGGAGGGGCTGCATTTCAGAGGGCAAAGAGGCAGCGAAGTTTAGATAATTTAGTTGGAAGAAAGAGAATTAAAAAACCTCCCCCTCTGCAATTCTCAGAGAATATCTATGGTGATGCAAATAGTTGCTTTCCTTTGGCAAGATTTCTGTCCATAGATGAGGAACAATAAAGGAAAATGCTTAGAAGTAATTCCATATGTTTTCTTGTGATACCTGCCACATTCTGGTAGCACTACAACAGAGCCAAACAAATATATTAAAATGCATAAAATATAGAAATATCCATAGTAATAAGATAAAGTAAAGGTAGAGGTTTTCCTCTTTCCAGGGGGCAGTGCACATCTCCATTTCTTAGCTGAGGGAGCCAGCATTGTCCGAAGACATTTTCATGGTCATCAGGTCTGCATGACTATATGCAATAGCGCATGGAATGGTGTTACCTTCCACCAAAGTGCTACCTATTTATCTACTCATAATTTTCATGCATTTGAACTGCTGATTGTGCAGGAGCTGGACAAATAATAGGAGCTCATCCCATCGCACAGCACTCGGGACTCAAACCTGGGCTGCCAGTTTTCCAGCTGACAAGCTCAGAGTTTTTATCCACTGAGCCATCACAACCCCTATAGCAGGGGTGAAATCCAGCAGGTTCTGACAAGTTCTGGAGAACCGGTAGTGGAAATTTTGAGCAGTTCGGAGAACCAATAGCGGAATTTTTGAGTACTTCAGAGAACCAGCAAATGCCACCTCTGGCTGGCCCCAGAGTGGGGTGGGAATGGAGATTTTGCAATATCCTTCCCCCAGGAGTAGGGACGGTATGGGGATTTTGTAGTATCCTTCCCCAGCCACGCCCACCAAGTCACACCACACCCACCAAGCCATGCCCACAGAACCAGTAGTAAAAAAAATTGGATTTCACCACTGCCCTATAGTAATGTAGCTTATCCTAAAATAAAGCAATGTAATCGATCAAACAAACAGAGAGATCACCCCGTGTTCACCTCCAAATGCTATCTGGGAGAGCTCCATGTTCATATGCTTCAGAAAATCATTAAGAAGGGAGACTCTTCTATATTCAAGAGAGCCATAACTGCCAAAAAAGAAAAAGAAAAAGATGAAGGTTTCTCTTTCTCTTACCAAACTATATAGAGAACATTTGCAATTTATTTCAGGTTGTCTGTATCAGAAAGGCTGGAGAAGAAAGTCCTGTAAAACGCCTAGTGCCAAGCAGCCTCATTCAAAATCAGAACTTTGAAATACTCTTAGAAACTGAATGGTTATCAGTGCAGGGTCCGCATATGGTATAATGAGCTCATAACAGCAAGTGACAAATCATCCCTGGTCAAGGCATTTCATACTACAAATTGTTTCTGGGTGATCTTCAAAGGCAGTCCCCATTATGGTGCATTGCTATAGTCCAGGGGTCTGCAAAGCTGGCTGAGGAGTTGAAGTCCACAAGTCTTAAAAGAGCCAAGTTTGCAGACCCCTGCTATAGTCCAACTGATTAACAATGGGGGTTTGAGTCACTATTGCAAGTTTTTTTATCTAATTTCATGCCATATAAATGGTTGGGTGCACAACACTTGCTTTTTCTTAGATCTAAAACAGGGGGCCCCAATCTTGGCAACTTGAAGAACCGTAGACTTCAACTCCCAGAATTCCCCCAGTCAGCCATGTTTCTGAAACTTAAAGGCCACATGTCTTAATTTGCAAAATTAAATTAAATTAAATTAAATTAAAATCATCCCTGATCTAAACCCTTGTGACATTGTACATCCTCTCAAAAATTCAAGATACGGATATGGATTCAGATGTTCTTGCTATTCTGCATCTTAAAATCCGTCAACAAATGATTGCTGAGTTAAACCTTTAAGGTTATTATTTCCTGACATCTTTAGCTACATCAACATCAGGTCATTGTTACAGACTTGTAAAACCAATGTACATTTACACTTTTTTTTGCATGTTAACGTTGCAGCTTGTTGCAGCTAAGTATTTATCATAATTTAAGTCATGATATAGCATTTACATATCTGTTGCTTAGAAAAGAGACCACTATTTATCATTTTAATAAATGGACTCAAGGTGGTTTCCTCCCGCCACAAATATTCCAAATTAGTGTTCAAATGCAAAGGCTGGTGCATCAATTGAATTCCTTATACATTTTGATATCAACTATAATTTGCTTTTAGCTTGCATCAGTATAAGATCACTATCAATAGGAAATCTTTTAGAGTTTATTCATGTCAGAAGCATCACAATAAAGAATACTATATGACATAAAATGTAAAATACAAGATTAAAATATGTACAAATTAATCAGATCTTGCCCAGAAACTAACAACATCAATGGCATTCTATTGCACTGTTCAAGTGTACATTTTTATGGTAGAAGATTAGATATAGATAGATAGATAGATAGATAGATAGATAGATAGATAGATAGACAGACAGACAGACAGACAGACAGACAGACAGACAGACAGACAGATAGACAGACAGACAGACAGACAGACAGGGAGGGAGGGAGGGAGGGAGGGAGAGAGATCCCTTTTGCTATAATATTTTTAAATTATTGATAATCCATTAATAAATAAGTACAGAAACCTTGGTATTGGCTGTGATGCTTTTGGGCAGGTATGGTTTTTTTGGACACCTGCCAGCATTTTCCCTGTCTGAAATTTGTAAATATAGTAGTTTACTTTTAATTAAAACAATTAATTCAGAATGTGCATGCTGCAAAAAATAGCACCTGCCTCCAATTCCAACTTGATTTTGAAGAATGCTCCAGCATCCCACGTGGGCACCAGAAACATCCTTTGAACGTTAAAAGAGTAGCTGGTTGCCATTTGGTGGTGTGTTTGGAAATGGATCCAGCTACCTAGAAAAAGAACAAAGATGTGCTCAGTTTATAAGAATTTTTTTGGGTGAACAAGATTACTCTTCTTAATTTGCCCTCTAGTAAACGTATCTTCCAACAAAAAAGAATTGGGACACCAGGTTCAACTGAAATAAAGTACAAACGCCACGAATATATGAAATTCAGTGCTCAGAATGTTGGGTTCTTGGTGCCCTCTGAACTTGCACTGATGGTGTTACCTAACCTAGTAATGAAATATTTGCAGGAAGAGAAACAGACTCACAGAAGATTGAGAACCCAATAAAGTTCATTTGTCCTCATGATCACAGTGTGTCTAAAGGATAACAATCTTAGTCTGCCCACCCCTCCCCAATTCCTGACTTGTTTCTCTTGTTCAACCAACTTGGGAACGATCGATCTGACATTTTACTCCAGCAGAAAACTCAGTCATCCTTTTTGCAGACAACCCTATGTTAATTGTGAGAGAACCAACCTAGAATCCCCCATACTGCCAGCTAATTCTCCTATGCATGCTCAATTACCACTTGTCTTTAGAAAGAAAATTACCTCAAAGAAAAAAAAAATCACCACCAAAATATTATGGTAGATCAAAACCCACCTAGTTTTTTGGTGACTAGCCCACCGTCCTATGCCCTTCTGAAAACATAGCACCTGGCAATTTTAAGAGCAAATGCTATTGCTATTGTCCAAAGTCTTAAACCCCTCTGATAAATTCAAACAATTATGTCCTTTAAAATACCAATTTATGCACACTGAAGAGAAAGAGGGAAATACCCTCTGGGCACATCGCACAATAACTTCAAAGTGAAAAGCACCCTTAATAATAACAATAATAAAGTTATAAATTGCCACACTGAGCCAACAGGAAATTTGAATTTCGCACGTGTTAAACCTAGAGAATTTTTTAAAAAAACAAAAGGTAAGTGTTTATAAGAAAGCCATTGTACTTTGCAGACTAAAAGGAAGTTTCTAGAAGCACAAAGACATGATAGAATAGGGAATTTCAAGAATTTTTTCTATAGGTTCTGATGGCATCTCTTTCTCTGACACCTCTTAGAAACAGGCAATTCTGCTTAGTGACGAAGTTTTATTTTAACTAGAAGTTGTATTATGAAAGATCGCTGCATTTCAATATTTTAAATGTAACATTGTAAATTTGAGAGTGTGTATATAAAAGAAAAAGGTTAAAAATAGGGATATTTATGTATTTTGATGAACACCTTGGCAAAGGATTGGCAGAAGTTAGGCTTTTATAAAGCATAATGGCAGCCTTGTGTTCCTAATTCACTTTTAGGCTTTTACTGCTAATACACAATCCCTTAATGATAAAGAATTTGTACTGAAAAACGGGACACCCAGAAATGATCCATATTCTATGGCTGAGGCCACGTGTTATTTTTTGTCAACCAGTCAGAAACTGATCTGACATCTTTCTCTATCACACTGCAAATCCAAGGAAGAATTCTGTGAAACAATTGACCAAAGGCTTAATGGAGGTCAGCATTATTAATAACAGTGAGCCAGAGGTGGGTTTCAGCAGGTTCTGACCAGTTCTGGAGAACCGGTAGAGGAAATTTTGAATAGTTCTGGAGAACTGGTAAATACCAACTCTGACTGGCCCCTCCCCATCTATTCTCTGCCTCATGAGTCCCGGCTGATCGGGAAGAAATGGGGATTTTGCAGTAACCTTCCCCTGGATTGGCATGGGAATGGAGATTTTACAGTATCCTTCCCCTGTCATACCTACCAAGCCCATGCCATGCCCACTAAGTCACACCCACAGATAGTAAAAAAATTTGATACTACCCACAGGTAGTAAAAAAATTTGAATCCCACCCTTGCAGTGAGCAATTATAAAGTTTTCAGCATTCAGGGAAGGGAAGGGGAGGGAAGGGAAGGGAAGATGCTTTCAAGAGGGAGATTCCCTCCCCCATGATTCTATAATTCCACAATTTCTTAGATATGTTGGGAAAGTGGCTTAATTGTTTTTCGGTGATACATAACAACAGAAAATTGCTCTATCCATCTGTGTTATTTGGGTTAAAACCAAGATTGCATGATCAATAATCAGCTTACATAGATATCGAGTTTATTTACAATATGACTTCCTTATCTTGTGGTTAAAATGGGCACGATGGACCACAACTTTAGAGAATTCACCAATTCTAAATTTTGCTTGTTTCACTTTTTTTTTCTTTTAATCCCAATAAAAACAGCCCAGTTGGGTTCAGTAGAGTAACAGCTACTGTGGCTTTTTTTCACAAGATGCATTCCTTTTTGGATAAACTCTTGCAAGCTGAAAACCTACCGTATTTTTCGATCTATAAGATGCACTTTTCTCTCCCCAAAAGTGGGGGGAAATATCTGTGTATCTTATAAAGCGAATTTTGCTGAAGCCCCGCCCACCCACTGGCCCCCACCCTTCGGCCTCTGCCTCCCAGCAATTTGCTTCCTTGCAGCAAACAGCAAATAGCCTGGTCAGCTGCAGCACAGCCTGAATTAGCACAAGCAGCTGATTGGTGGTTGGATCGGCTTCTCGGAATACCGTTGATCAGCTGTTCTGGGCTGCGGGGACCACTGCCTCCACGCGCCCCATTTTCAGCCTCTGCACCTCCCATTTTTGGCTTCTGTGTGCCCCATTTTCGGCCTCCACGTGTCCTGTTTTTGGCCTGTTCCTGGTGGCAGGGATTGCTCCTGCCGCCTATCACTGCTGAATTTTCAGCCGAAGGCCAAATATAGGACATGCAGAGACCAAAAATGGGGTGTATGGTTGCGGAGATAGGCAGCTGTGATGGGCGGTGATGGCGGCAATGGGGGTGGCTATCACTGCAGCCTGGAACAGCTGCTCGGTGGTATTCCAGGAGGCCAATCCAACTGTCAATCAGCTGCTCATACTAAATCGGGCTGTGCTGAAGCTGACCAGGCTGTTTGCTGTTTGCTGCAAGGAGGCAAATTGCTGGGAGGCAGTAGCAGATTTTTTTTCTTGTTTTCCTCCTCAAAAGTTAGGTGCGTCTTATGGTCCAGAGCATCTTATAATGCAAAAAATATGGTATGTTATGATGGCTTAATAATACAGAAATGGAGAAATGGAGCTTTGGAATTCAAGGCGATTTTTAATAGATAATGGCTAAAATCTCACAACAAATAAAGAACCAAGGGCTGAGCTCCATGGACTCTGATAATCAAGCTATTTCATTTTATTGCAGCAGGAGATTTAAACATGGACTTAAATATCATCAGTTTGGAGTTTTCAGGCTTCAGAATAAAAACAAAGGAAAAAAAAACACCTTACATTTACCTCAAGTATTTTTACAGTCCATGGGAAATGGACCTAAAGAAAACAGCCAACATATTTTCTGTCCCTTCCCATGGCATGTTGTAACTCTATTCGATAAAGAGGCCAGGGGAAGGAAACTAAAACTCTAAGCATAGATTTCAATCTCTCTACAGCAGTGGTCCCCAAATTTTCTGGCTTTGCGGACTGGTGGCGGCAGGGGAGGAGGGAGAAGGAATGGTCCCACATGAGTGGCATGCATGTGTGTTCATGTCCTCAGCTCCATTTGCACAAGTGACAGGTACATATGCCCACCACTTGCACAAGTGAACTTTCTGAACCGCACTTCACCGCTGCTCCCACACCCTGATTCCAAATGGCCCAGTACCAGGCCAAAGCCTGGAGGTTGGGCACTTCTGCTCTACTGGTCTAGCTTAACGACTGCAAAATTCCTTCATTATTTGTCTTCAGGTTGGCCCTCTTCTGTCAGGAGTGGTATTCTAAGCCAGCCCAAACACATTATTTCAATTTCTCTCAGTGCTCTGAGACATTATAGTAAAATGCCTTCTCATTTAGCCACATTTTCAAATGTCAAACAATGTGTCTGTGATTCCATACTTTCTTTGTGAACTCACCAACTCAAACGAATACTCAGATCCTTAAGTAATAAACTCAGGGAGCAGTCCAAGGGTCCAAATTCTGAACTAACAATGTCATCTGGGACACTCAACTAATTTGCTATTGTGGTGGCTGTATTCTGTCTTTTATTTCCTGAAAAAAATGTGAGAACAGAACAGAACAGAACAGAACAGTCTTGGGTGGCATCAAGAAAGGAAGGAAGGAAGGAAGGAAGGAAGGAAGGAAGGAAGGAAGGAAGGAAGGAAGGAAGGAGAAAGAAAGAAAGAAAGAAAGAAAGAAAGAAAGGTGGGAGAGAGAAGAAAGAAAAGAAGGAAGGAAGGAAGGAAAAGGGCCGTAATAGCTCAGGCTGTTAGAAGCCTGTTATTAGAACACAGCAGCCTGCAATTACTGCAGGTTCAAGCCCGGCCCGAGGTTGACTCAGCCTTCCATCCTTTATAAGGTAGGTAAAATGAGGACCCAGATTGTTGGGGGGGCAATAAGTTGACTTTGTAAATATACAAATAGAATGAGACTATTGCCTTATACACTGTAAGCCGCCCTGAGTCTTCGGAGAAGGTGGGATATAAATGTAAATAAAAAAGAAAAAAGAAAAAAGAAGGGAAGGAAGGAAGGAAGGAATGAGGGAGGGAGGGAGGGAAAGAGAAAGAAAGAAAGAAAGAAAGAAAGGTGGGAGAGAGAAGAAAGAAAAGAAGGAAGGAAGGAGGGAGGGAGGGAGGGAGGAGGAGGAGGAGAAAGAAAAAGAAAGAAGGAGGAGGAGGGAGGAGGGCGAAAAAAGAAAGGAGGAGGAAAAGAAAGAGAGAGAGAGAGAGAGAGAAAGAAAAATCTACTCAAATCTATAATCTAAATCATGGCAACCTTTCTAACTATTAAGCTCAATTCATGCTTTTTAGAATAAAGTTTCTGAAACAGGCTTGCTGCTGTCTATCCAACCACTATCACAAGTTTGAGTTCCTTCTTTAAGAATCCAGACAGCCACCGAAAGTATGATAGACAGCTTGCTATTTCAAGGCTGAACTAGCACCTGCGAGGGGGCAGGACCTTTCCTAGTTTAATTGTGGGCAGCAAGACGTGGCAGCAATCAGGGTCAGACAGTGGCTGTGGAGGTAACTGATATGAAACAACAGATGTCACAGTGGCAGGTGTAATATCTGCAACTCTGCTTCTTTATTGGTTCAGTTAGAAACAAATACATAATGAAAAAGCACCAAATCAAAAGCAACACATTAGAAGCTGTGGTGTAAATTGGTGGGTGACAAGTATTTCTGTTGATGAACAGAAGTGGCCTTTTTCTCTTTAAGTTCTCTATTATTTCAATGCTTTTCTTAAAAAGTCCCTACCTCAGTTTCTTTACATTGAGGTGAACATAAGAAAACCAGATCCTGTTGACAATAGTCTACTAAAAGAAAATAAGATATCATTGCACATCTCTAAATATTCTATGAATTATTTATTATTTTACATTACTTTTAAATGATTACAAGAATGGAACCAGGACATCTATATTTTTGTTAGAAGTCTGTACTGTACATCACTAAGATTACAATATGGCTCTCATTGCCCTAAAATATAATCAAAAAAACCTCCAAATATCCATATTATGTTTATATCATAAATGTTCTAAATGAGCTCATTATAATGATCATAATTTACAGTTAAAAACAAACAGTGGATTTTTTCCAGAGGCTTTTAATATCTTTTTTTTAATTGTTCGCTGTGTTCAAAATATGCATTTTTTTAAAGATTAAAGCATTAAAGTTGCTAATTATATTCTCAGAACTAATAATTATTTCTTTACCCTTTTACTACCTTCTTCTGGCAATAAAAAAAATGTCAGCACTGATTTAATTTTTTGCTATTATAGGATTAAAAGAAGTTTCTAAAAGGCAATTAAACATGCCCTATAGCAATTTCCTATCAGCATCCAAAAACTCTTTGCTAAAACAACAGAATTTTTAAAAAGAATATTCAAGCTCTCTACGCTCGTTTTTATATAACATTCCATTGGCAATTATCTCCAAAGAAAACTTGACTGCCATAATGGGATTTTGCACACATCTAGACCTTAGTTTAGTAGAATTATCATATTAGATTAACGGAAGACAATGAAAGATAGACGATTGCTTGGAATATCAACCCTTCTACTTGTTGTGCACTGGTGAAGACCTTTGGGATCAAAACTCACGATCAGCCAGAGGCTTAAGTGAAAATAATCTCCATGTGAACTCCCGCCTGATGTATCACAAAATCAATTATTGTATGATAGAGCCTTTTGTAACCTGTGTTCTGGTTGAGTTCAGGGTTTTTTTTTTTACTCCCATTGGGAATTCTTCAGTTATCGACAAGAAGATAGTAGAAATATTCTCAGAGAAAATGTTGGCAGTCAAGCATCCTTTTGTTTTAACAGTCAGAATAGATTCTGTGAGTTTGCTAAACAATACAGCATCAAGACTTCATTTTGTCATTGCACTGGAAGGCAAGTCTGGGGCCTGCTTTCTTAATCCATATTTAGATTTACTGTCTAACTATTTACTAAATCTGCACTACTATTAGTCTTCTCATCCTTCCCATCACCATCTCTTTCCACTTATGACTGTATGACTGTAACTTTGTAGCTTGTATCCTTATGATTTATATTGATATTGATTGTTTCCTGATTGCTTATTTGTACCCTATGACTATCATTAAGTGTTGTAACTTAGAATTCTTGATGAACATATCTTTTCTTTTACATACAGTGAGAGCATATGCACCAAGATAAATTCCTTGTGTGTCCAATCACACTTAGCCATAAAAAAATCTATTCTATTCTATTCTATTCTATTCTATTCTATTCTATTCTATTCTATTCTATTCTATTCTATTCTATTCTATTCTATTCTATTCTATCTATCTATAGATAAAAGTAGTGGTTCCGGTTGTGTCTGACTTTAGGGCACAGTGCTATTTCCGTTTCTTGGCTGAGGAAGCCAGTGTTGTCCAAAGACATTTTCCATGGTCATGTGGCCAGCATGGCTACACACCAAAGGTGCACGGAATGAGGTTACCTTCCCACCAAAATGGTACCTATTAATCTACTCGCATTTGCATATTTGGAACTGCTAGGTGGGCAGGAGCTGGAACAAGTAAAGGGAACTCACCCTGTTCTGTCTCCTTCCCCACTTCAGCCAGTGGATTCATGGCTCTTATCAGTGCTGGCAGAGAAATCGCAGCTGTCTGCCAAAGTTCAATCAAATGATTCATGTAGCAAGACTTTCAGCTCTTTTTGAAACGGTTCAGCTAAACTTTTGCTTCCCGTGGAGTGAGAGCAGTCGCAAAGCTCATATATATCCTGTGGGTGGGGCTCCTGCCCACCATTCCTTTTGATGACGCTGCCTCTCTAATCTTCTGAAGCGCCGGGTCAAGCCAAACTTGATTATTATTATTATCAGCTGGGTCTGAAGGCGAGCCTGGGGAAGGGAGGAATCAGGGGATGACGGCCTCATTACGTCCTCTGACTGGTCTGGTTCTGGATCCTGGAGCCAAGCCAAAGGAATCGGTGCTCCCGAGGTAAGCCTTACCGGCCCTTCCCCCTCACTTTTGGAGTCACTTTCAGGTATGGGGCCAGTTTCGGGGGCTGGAGTCACAACACATCCTGTTGTGTGATGCTCAGATCTCCAACTTGGTCTGTCAGCTTTCCAGCTGACAAGGTCAGCGTTTTAACTGCTGAGCCATCCAAATATATGAAACATTCTTAAAAACCTTGGGCAGGAGGTTCTTATGAATCTTTTCTCCTAATTTTCTTCTCATTGTCAATCTGATTTCCCCCCACTGTTTTCATCCGTTGAAGTCTGTCATTCCCAATAGTTCCTAGGAGTACATTTTAATTGATTAGTTTTAGAGCCTTGAATTTTTTAAAAATGACAATTATTTCAAATACTGAATTGTACTTTGAATGGGTCCCTCCTAATATGGGCTTCAGGACAATTATCCCAAAGACCTCCAAATATATGTATTCTTTTGAATCAGTGATTGACAAAATGTCATACGACATACTTAGAATGAGTATAGGAAGTAGCTGTAAGATGTTCTGAAGGTTATTTTTTTTTACTCCTCAGAAGATTGTCATCAGAACCAACAAACCCTGGGTTCAATGATAAACAAACTAATGGGAAAGGGTTAACACGATCATTAGGTGAAATAGAGGCATTAGTCCACTCTTAAATTTTCTTCCATCAACTTATGCATATACTGTACATTTTTCCTTCTTGGGTACTATGTGACGAACTATATGGAGCTTTTTAAATCTTTGATTACTACTTCTCAATCCAATGAGTTTTAAATATATTTTCACCCACTTGTGTTAGCTTCTGTTCGTTGATTTCTTTTTCTTTTTAATATGCTTTGCCAGTCTCTCAAATGAGCTTGGTTTACTTTGATAAAACCAACTCTTTATTCCCTTCTTAATTAGTTGATTAATGACAGTTATCTATATGTAAGTGGGAGAAGTCATGCCCAGGAATGGGGAGATTATACATATATATACTGTATTTGCAACTATTGCAAATATACTGTATTACTAAAACAATCATTGTCCTGATCTTTAAATGGGCAAACCGGGTGCATCCTAGTGCAACAATTTTTGACTCAAGGTACCCCCTGTGGGCTAACTTACAGAATGCATCCAAAATTGTGGACCCATAACTGCCCAAGAGACTGAAATTTGAGGAGGCTGTGACTGTTTATAAACTACTGGCTGCTGATGTGCTGCTGGGCAGATGCTGTGATCATGTGATCCTCATTTTCAACATTCTGTGAGTTTCCCAGCCAATTTCACAATCCATTGCTCCTTCCTCCATCCAGCAGCATCCATCTGTCTTCTGGGAAGGGAAAAAAGGAGAGGGGATGGGAGGGGAGGGGAGGGAAGGGAAGGGAGATTTCTGATGCCCCCTACCAGTATCCAGCAATTCCCCAATAGTGGGGAAGCCAATAAGAAGTTAGAAATTGTTCCCCATCCCATTGCTTTTTTGCCTGTCTTTGGTCATTCTATTTCTCTATTTAGGTAAGGAAATAGCTCTGAAATGATGACCCAACATGGTATGGGTTGTCCAGTACTGATTAATTTCAAAAATTAAAGATAAATATTTAGGGTAGTCACATAATCCATTGCATTTATCTCCAGTTCCCTAGTGATTGCTAGCAATGTAAATTTACAACTAGGATATTTTTTTCAGCTAATAAAGGATGTTTGCTTGTTTTTAAGCAATGTATATCTTCTTGTATCTTTAAAAAGAAGCAATTAAGATAGCTTTCTTCTTCCTAATTAAAACTCTCCACAGATATTGATCCATAGTACCTAAAATTCCCAACCAGGCCTCCCCAAGCAAGTGAACATTAGAATAAGGTCAGCTGGAACATGAATGTATGATAACATCTGTCAAACAAAGTTGTTTGAACATGTTTGCTGCTAGATGTGGGTCTTGTGGTAGGGAGATGCTTGGGGTAGAGTCTTACCCAGTTATCCTGAAATGGTTTGAAGGTGTGAACCTGAGGAAGTGGACAAGGTCTTAATCACTGTATGCTCAGCCACCGGCTCTGACTAATTAAAGCAGCTTGGGGCAGTGGTGGGTGCCCCCGGTTCGCAAGAACCGATAGTAAACCGGCGGAAGGCTCTACCCACTGACCCTAACGTCATCAGGAAGCTTCTGCACATGCACAGAAGCATGCACACATGTGCAGCCCCATTGCAAACAGGTAGTAAAGGTAAATAGAACCCACTCCTGGCCTGGGGGATATCTTATAGTGGGTTTTAGCATTGGTGAATTCTTCCTTGGGTGAAAGGGTTGTTCTTTCACCTCTTAAGGAGACCTTTGTTGATTCCATCCTCAAGAAACCATTGCTAGACTGAATTTGGCTCCAGTATCAAAACTCCTTTTTCTAGGGAAAGCGGTGAAGAAGGTGGTTGGGCCACCTTCAGAAGATCCTGGATGAAGCAGATTGTACGGAATCAGTTCAGTCAGGATTCAGGCCTGGTATAGGATGGAAACTGTGCTGGTTGCACTTTTAGATGATCTCTGATGGGAATGGAATGGCAGTTGTGCATCCATGCTTGCTCTGCTTGATTCTTTGATACCATCATCCATGTATCCTTTTGGATCAGCTCTGGAGATTGGGGGGCAGGTAGCATTGTATTGTGCTTGTTCTCTTCCTTTCTCTAAGGTGGATACCAGTGACTAGTGATTAGGAAGAAGATATCCTGCCCTCTGCCTCACCTCTATGATGTAGGTTTGGTGCTTTCTTCAGTCCTCTTTAAAATCCACATGAAGCCACTGGTGAACTTATTTATGCTATGGGGTGACATATCATCAATGTAGTTAGATATCTCTGCCACTGGCAAATTACCAGGACCCAGATTGCTGGGTGCAATATGCTGACTGAATACGCTTAGAGAGGGCTGTAAATCACCGTGAAGCGGTATATAAATGTAAATGTTATTGCTATTGCTATTATGTGTTGACGTTGTATCTCAATGCCTGAAAGCAGTAAGGGTCTGGGTGAGGTAACAGCAGGTTTTGACTAAACCCTGGCAAGACTGAATGGCTGTGGGTTTCTGGGCCTGCTGATTCAGAGCCAGTGTGCAATCTGGGGGACTCCTGCTGCTGGACTCACAACTTCTGCTTGAGAGGCAAATGTGGCTGGGAGGAACATTGCAGTTCTGTGTTGTGCAAAATTGTGACCACTCCTGGATTGGAATATTCTACTCACAGTCACCCCATTCAGTTCACCTCCAGATTGGATTACTGTAAGGTACTCTCCAGGTGACTGCCCTTGAAGAGTATCAATAAACTACAGCTTGTGCAGAGTGCAGATCTGTGGGCAATTAAGTGTGCTTCTAGAACAGTATATGTCACACCTTTGCTCTGTGAGATGCATTGGTTGCCAGTTTTCTTCCATGTCTATGGAGATTCTCGGTCATCCAGGTCATGGTTGTCCCAAAGGTGCTTTTTCAAGAGATAACTAGACTTTCTTGTTTTTCTTTGAAGACGGTTTGCTTCTTCAGCTCCAGTTTTCTTCCATGTCCAACTCAAAGTGCTGGTTCAAACTTTAAA
>NC_080541.1:231903450-231925950 GCF_028640845.1 Ahaetulla prasina | reverse complement strand
GCATGAAATTGTGTATTTGGGGTGGGGGGGAAACCAATGTTGCAATAATAATCCATATATCACAAATGAAGCAGACTGATCCGCGGCATCATGTTTCATAGAAAAAGAGATTTGAAATATTCCCATTGTTTTGCTGAGTGCTTATAATGATCTTTAATTTGTAGCTCTGAATGCTTTGAACATTTGGGCAGTTGCTCAGGTGCATTTATTTATTTGTAAGGTACATTTCTGCAGACATATTTCAGTGTGCCAGCAAATGCTTCATTCCCGTTGTGAACCCTAGCAAGAAATCCCACAAAGCTCAAGCTTAGTTTACTGTTTTTCACTAAGGCAGCCTATTGCTTCACACAACCAGGAATATGTCTATTAGATCTGCAATGAAGAATGATGGGCCAATTCAGTGTATCATAAGCACAAGACCTAATGTACCTGCCATAATTTAATATAGCCCCTGGGTGGTCATAAGCCCATAACCTTGATAGAAGGTTTTTGAAGACTATATAAATCTTCCAGAAGAAAAAGAAAAGGTAAGTATACCAAAAGTTCTATTACAAGCTTTATTTAATGTACAGTACTCAAAAAAAGGGAACATGCCAGTGGCAGCCGAAGGGAGATTGCAGTAGAAAGAAAAACAAAATGGTACAATACATGCCTTTCAGAATGGTGCAGGCAGTGGGCATTAAGGAAGAGGTGGGTAAGAACATCTGGAGGAAAACCAGCGGTTTAGAAGCAGTTTCATATATCTGCCAGAAGCCCCCACCTATTCTTACCTAGCCACATCATAGCTATTTTCCTATTGCATGGCCATTTGCGGTTGGATGTGTGTGAAAAGAACTTCAGAGCAATTTCAGTTTAATTTTGGGACATAAGCGTTAGCCCTGAAGGAAAAGAGAATGATTTCCATAAATGTTTGTACTAATGTTAAATATAGTCCCTGGATGATCAAGGCCTACATCGGGGTCTCCAAACTTGGCATCTTTAAGACTTGTGGACTTCAGTTCCTAGAATTTCCCAGCCAGCATGGCTAGCTACCAAATTCTGGGAACTGAAGTGCACAAGTCTTAAAGTTGCCAAGTTTGGAGACCCCTGACTTACACAAACAGAAAAGGATACCTAATGCAGATATTTATCTACCAATCTGGAAAGCAGTGGAGCTGAATTAATGAAACCTAGCAAAGAGAATGGATCCCGTGAGCTTGCTTGCAGCCTCTCTCAATACCGGTAGTCCACAACTTACAACCACAATTGGGATCAGAATTTCTGATGGTTGCTAAGTGACTCATGTCCAGTCTTATTTCCTTTTTTTGCTATGGTTGTTAAGCAAATCACCAGAGTTGTTAAGTGAATCATGCACCAGTGAAGCTTCCCTCATGGACTTGCGGGACGTCGGCCGGGAAAATTGCAAATGATAATGACATGACCTGTACAAGCAGTCCTCGACTTATGACCTCAATTGAGCCCAACATTTCTGTTGCTAAGTGAAACATTTGTGAATTGAATTTTGCCCAATTTTATGACCTTTCTTGCCTCAGTTGTTAAGTGAATATGGCTTCCCCATTGACTTTGCTTGTCAGAGGGATGCAAAAGGTGATCACATGACCCCGGGACACTACAAATGTCATAAATATGAACCAATTGCCAAGCATCTGAATTCTGATCATGTGACCATGGGGATGTTGCAAAGGTCATAACTGTGAAAAACAGTCATAAGTCACTTTTTTCAGTGCCATTGTACCTTTGAATGGTCGCAAAAAGAACTGTTTTAAGTCGAGGACTACCTGCAGTAAATACATGTAGTTACCAAGCATTCAGAATTTGAATACGTGACTATGGGACTGCTGCGATGGTTATATATGCAAGGACCCATCAAATAAGCCACTTTTTTCAATGCTGCTGTACTTTTCAATGGTCACTAAATGACACTGACGGACGGTGTATTACAATATTGTCGTGGTTTCACATCATGACTCAACTTCGTGATTCCTAGTTTGCTGTACTCATTCTAGAAAGAAAAACATTAAGGAGCATCAGATTTGAAAATCATGTTGAAACCTGAATATTTAGGTTAACTCACTCTCTTCAATTAAGACTCCTGGTCCCTTGATGCCGTACTTTGATCAAAAAATCTAAACATTCATGAAGTGCCTGTGCATATTAATGATACAGCTCATTTCTGTAGAATCCATCTAGCATCTGCAGATGTAGAGGATAGGCTGAAGAAGAACAGGAGGTGTTTTGTTGACACAATCAATTCAGGGTCACTTCGATGCTGTTCCTGCCAGACTGCTTTCCTAGAGTTCCAGTTGTGTATCAAAGCATGAAGACATTCCCATATGGTTTCCTTCATTAAGCTGGGATGTCTCGGAAGAAGGTTGAACTGCGAGACAAGAGCCACAAAAAGGGGAGTACAACGGCAGCCTCTGGATTGTCTTCACACTTCCCTGCTATTTTAATGCTCTCAAACATTAAACATTTTGTCAGAGGGTGGGACTACGATGCTGCACATGCCTAGAGGCATGGTTGTAACTGCAGTCCGGGGATTTCAACTAACTTGCAGTTTGCCAGCTCCTGCTGGTAATAAGAGATGGAATAAGCATAATACAAGATTTTCTCAATTGCTTCTGGGATCACACAAAATAGGGTAATTAGTCCTGTAACAAGTCCCTGACTTTGCACTATTTTTCAACATCTTTTCTCAGGTTCACAGCTCCTTCTTTTTATTTGTCTAACAACCTATTGGGGAATATTTATCAATCATAATACTTCAGCATAGTTTTTGTGATGTTGGGCTTAGCCACCCTGCCAGTTGTGGTTGCCCCCATCACCAGTACAAGCCAGTAACCATTTTGGGAGAGCAGGATTGAAAGCCATTTTTTTCTCTCTGCTCATATTGCCACCACTGTGAATGTGGTTGCATTTTTCTTATTCTACTTTTAAAGGTAGAGTTTTTCTGCTTCTGACAAAATGCGAGCAGCTTCCTGTGTTGCCTACTTACTTCTAGGGCCGTGGTGGTGAACCTTTTATTTACCGAGTGCCGATCAGGAATGCGCTGCCTGCCATCCGTGATAACGCGTGGCTCCTCCCCATGTGCTGTGCGCGCAACCGCACCATTGGTGCATGCGCACAGCTTTCGCACAGCTTTCGCATCATATGCTGTGTGTGCAATCATACCATCGGCGCATGTGCATGGTTTTCATGTGCGCGATGCACGTGTGCGAATGCTGTATGCGCATGCATGCGCTACACACCAGTCATCTCGCACGCATGCAGAAATACGCATGCTTGCGCAGGAGAGCTCCGAAGACCAGCTGTGTCTCCTGAATTGTGCACATGCGCACCAGAGGCCTGAACACAAGCTGGGTGCGCGCCCATGCGCAGCTTCAGATGAGTTTGGCGACAGCTTGCATGCCCCAAAAAATGGCTCTGCATGCCACTTCTGGCACGCGTGCCATAGGTTCGCCATCACGGTTCTAGGGCAATCCCTGCAGTTGGATTAGTTACTTGGTAGAGGCAAAAATGCCCTCCTCATTACATTTTCCTTGATTTTCCTGAACAGCATTTTATTATACCAGGCCTTCCTGAGTAGCCTTACAATTACAACAGTTGCCTTACATGCGGAATGTCATAGCAAAATTTGATATCTGCTCATATTTCCAAGATGTTTACATAGACAACTTTTTTTTACAGAAATACTGACATTAGTTGTATTAAGCATTCTTGCTCAGTTCTTGAAAGTAACCACATTTAGGTTAAATGTCCTCCATGCTCATTATTGATTGATAGATTATGTGCCAACAAGTTTTTGTTGACTCTTAGTGATCACTTAGATAGATTTTCTCTGTTTCTCCAAAACCTGGCCTTTTAGATGTTCCAATACTGCACTCATCAACATAGCAATTGAGTTACACTAAAATTTATTAAGATTATTTTTTAATTGTGCAAATAATTTTTGTTGCTCTGGAAATGATTCCCCCCTCCCACAAGATGTTTTATTCACGGTATGCTTTTTTTAAAGGAGACTATTCTAGAGAAAGACTTCCACATAATTAGGAAGCAATCACTGTGTTTTTCTTGTTGTCCTATTTTTTTCTTTCACTTTAAGCTGCTTCATTGACTTTAATTAAACTTGCCCTAGGCTTATGAGCCTAGCAAATACAGAAACACTTCAGAAAAAGTTGTTTCGTGTCAGAAGATTTTTTTTCCCCCTGCTTCTTTAAATATGTCCAATTTGCTGAATAGATGGTTTTCATTTAAAGGCTGTTAACAGCCATCCAACTGCAACTCCTCATTATAGGCAGAAAATCCAGACCACCTCAAAATGCAGGTCTGTGTCCATGATTGGTTTTTTTTTTTTAATATTATGCTAGGTAGTAGCTCAGTGAGTTAATATGACCCTAGCTATTCAGGTTTAATATGAAATGTGAACCTAGCCACTATACGTTACAGCTACTGGCATGACATAATACCCATGTATCTATGCAGCCAATTACTTATTTGTATTTCTCCTATGCTATTGGGCAAGGACTTTAAATACACTTGTCTAAATATAGTATGAAAACAACTGTCAAATGTGTCATTCTTTCAACTTGGCTCCTGAAGAACCAAACTTTAGATGTGTCGGATCCGCAAGAACCAAGAAGGATATGCAGAATTACTTCTGAGTAGTTTCCTTTACTGTTCCTCACCTATACACAGCAATCTCGACCAGGGGTGGGATTCAGCCTATTCAGTTCAGGTGAGCCGGTTGCTCTGATGATCAGCTGAGAGCGAACCGGTTTGCTCTGACAATCATGTGGGCACGCATGCCCGTCCCTGACCTTTATTTTCTTTTTTTGAAGCCCAGCTGATAGGTGCAGCAGAGTGGATTGCCGCGCCTCAGCTGTTTTACTCAGCAGGGCTGCAGTCGAAGGTAAGTTTTAAACCGGCTTGGAAACGAACCATGTGTGCATGGAGCACATGTTTGGTGTGCGTGTAAGCGAAGCGCACTCTCAGAGAAACAGTTGTTACACCAGTTGAATCACACCACTTGACAAACTAAAGCAACTATTTGCCTCACTGTAGATATACTCTGAGAATCACTAGGGTGGAGCCTTCTTAACTTTCTTCTTCCCAAGCAGGGTCTCCATGCTTCTCAGCCACTTTGTTCTCTGGAATGAAGCGCCTCCCTCCTGGGAATCCAGACAACTTTCCACCACAAGATGGCACGATTGTGGTTTCTAAATACAAAGCAATGGTGGTCGGTGTAGATACCAGGGCTTGGAATTAACTAACACATATCAAGACCCAGTCAGCGGTTTCTTCATATCTCCTTTCTGACTCACTGAACATTCACCTACTGCCTTTGGGGATACTGAGCTTTGGAAGACTTGGGCAACCTCTTCAATTCAGCTTATTACTTATCTGGATTGAGGTTATCTGGATCCCATTTGCTTGGACCTTCCTTTCTGAGTCAAATTCAATGAGCTTCAAGAGCAACTGTGTAAAAGAAATGTTAGTTGGTTTCTTCATTAAAACTTTTATTCTCTTCCCAATAAGAGTTTTAATGTATGAAACTCAAAGGAATAAATCTGTCAGATCACTGTTAGATTTGCAGTACCCAATAGGTAGTTAGTATTTAAGGCAACGGGCCTTTCTTTCCTTATACTTTTAGAAATTTGAAGTACAGCAGCCAACTTACATTAATATTCTCATAATTTACCCATCATTTTAATTTTTAATTCTGCCACTGTTAAGTGCTTAAAAGTCACTGAATTCGGTGAAAGAGGTTAATCACAAGGTTATCTTTCATTGAATGTAATTCAGTACATGTTTCTACCAACAGCACAGATTTTAAGGTATATGCAGTGTAATCGGAGGATGCAAGAGAATTTCTTATTGCACTGGAATGACTTAAGATTCCATGTAAGATTCCATTTATTAGACAGTGTCCTGTTTGAATAAGCGTTGAATAAATACAAATTAAACTCTTTAATTTCATAACATATAGACAGACTTAACCATAGTTTCAATTGGAAAAATATGACCATCCTTGAACAAACCAAAAATGCTGGGTAATTTCTAGAAGCCTGGCACTCTTACAAATTAGTCATCAGTTGACACATAGACCTTAACAATACCTATAGACCAGGGGTGAAATTCAGCCAGTTCTATCGCGCGATATGGTAGGCCGAATGCGAGAAGCCTACCTGCACGGACGTCATGACATCCCTTTCTTGCGACGATTTTCATCCTTTGTAGATGCACAGAAGGCTTTGTGCATGCGCAGATGACGGGACGTATGAACAAACCAGTAGAGAAGATAAGTGAATTTCACCTCTGCTATAAACTATGCAAAATAGACAATCAATTAGCCAAAAGGGGAACAAAAAGACCTAAGCATCTCTCCATCAGCAACCAGCAAACAGATCAGCATAGATTTATTCCAAGATTAACATCAGATCAGGCAAGCAATTCTCATTTTTTCTATGCGTTACTCTGCACATGAACTCTTGCGCCTGCAAGGTGCCCCCGCCTCGCAGGAATGGCCCACTTCATTACCGAGGCCGGCCTCAATGACGGGTCTTGGGACCCACAGAGGTGGCATGAGTCGAGAAAGAGCCTTTGGGGATTTTTAGAGAGGGAATTTTTAAGGGGAGGGAGGGTTAGGGTGGGTGTTGGGGAGAACCCGTCGGGGGGGCAGTTCCTGCTTGTGCTTGCGGCAGTTATTTAATAGGTTCGAAGGTTATGGGGGAGGATTGCATTCCTTTTAGTGAGGGTGGTCCTATTTGTACGGTAAGGGGGAGGGGCAGATATGGCAGAAGTGAGGGCTCGTATAGTTTTCTGGGGGCACGTGCTCGATGTTTGAAGGCGATCACGCGCCCCGATCCCTTAGACTTTTCCCGTTCCCCGGATGGTCAAGATCCTCAGAGCCTAGGCCTTCGGTTGATGTTGTGCAACGCACGGTCAATAAGGCCCCCCTAATCTGTGAACTTATTCCGGGGAGTGCCGCGGACCTTATGGGCGTTACGGAAACCTGGCTGGGCACAGAAGGGGGCATGCCCCTTGTTGAAATGTGCCCACCGGGTTTCCGAGCATTTCATCGACCGAGGGCCCAAGGTAGGGGTGGGGGGGTGGCGGTTGTTATTAAAGAAAGTCTAGAGCCGAGGGAGACCACTGTGCCTCAGATTGCCAGCTGTGAATCCCTCTTTGTGAGGTAGGGTCAGATGGGCTTGCTGGTCAAGTACCTGGCTCCTTGCTGCGTGACAGCAGCCCTGCCCGAGCTCCTGGAGGTGCTTGCTGGAGTGGCAGTTGAGACCCCCAGACTTATGGTCATGGGGGACTTTAACTTGCCATCGGCCGGCATGTCATCGACAGCAGCTCGGGAGTTCATGGCTTCCATGACGGCCTTGGACCTGACTCAAGTAGTTGATCGCCCTACTCACATTGGGGGAGGCATGCTGGATCTGATTTTTATCTCTGGACAGTGGTTGAAGGATCTGGACTTGAGAGATTTAGTCACTGAACCTTTGTCATGGTCAGATCACTCTCTCCTTCGCCTAGACTTTGGACGCCGCTCAACACCACAGGAGAGGCGGAACCAATACGATGGTTCCGTCCCAGGCGCCTGATGGACCCGGAGAGGTTCGGACGGAGCTTGGGCCGTTTCCTGAGGTCTGGCTCATGGCTCGGCTGAAGAACTAGTCGCGGCTTGGGAACTTGCGGCTGGGGCTAGCTTGTGTCGTGCCTTTGCGGCCTCTGACCCGGCGCAGGTCTCAACCAGCTCCTTGGTTCTCCGAGGGGCTGAGGAGATGAACGCGGAGAAGGCGCCTAGAGTTCCTGGAGGTCCAGTCGTTCGAGGCTGATCGGACACTAGTTAGGTCATATAATAGGACCTACCTAGTGGCACTGAGGAAGCGAGGCGTTGCTACGCCTCCTCCTCATTGCGCCGGCAGATAACCGCCCGGCCGCCCTGTTTGGTGACTCGCTCTCCTTCAACAGGGGAGGCGGGATGACCCATTGCAGGCGTGCCGAGGAGTTTAAGTGGTTATCTATACGATAAAATCGTTCAACCGGGATGGCTTGGATCAAAATTGGGTGGATCCAGGTGAGAGGTCGGAGAGCTGTCTTGTTGAGACTGTTTGGGATGAGTTTGACCCTGTGGCTCCGAGGACATGGACAGGTTATTGGGAGGTTGAATGCCACCACATGTTTACTGGACCCGTGCCCCTCCTGGTTGGTGCTGGCCACACAGGAGGTGACACGAGGCTGGCTCAGGGGATTCAATGCTTCTTTGTTGGAGGGGTCTTCCTGCCGCCTTGAAAGAGGCGGTGGTGAGACCTCTCCTCAAGAAGCCTTCCTGGACCCAGCTGTTTTAGGTAATTATCGTCGGTCTCCAACCTTCGCTTTGTGGTGAAGGTTGTAGAGATGTGGTGGCACGTCCCCAGTACCTGGATGAAACTGTCTATCTAGACCCGTTCCAGTCCGGCTTTCGGCCCGGATACAGCACAGGAGCGGCTTTGGTCGTGTTGGTTGATGATCTCTGGAGGGCCAGGGATAGGGGTTATTCCTCTGCCTTGGTCCTATTAGACCTCTCAGCGGCTTTTGATACCATCGACCATGGTATCCTTCTGCTGTTGGAGGGATTGGGAGTGGGAGGCACCGTTCATCGGTGGTTCTCCTCTATCTCTCTGATCGGTCGCAGATGTGTTGACAGGGGGCAGAGGTCGACCCGGGCACCTCACTTGTGGGGTGCCGCAGAGTCGATTCTCGCCCTCCTGTTCAACATCTATGAAGCCGCTGGGTGAGATCATCAGTGGTTTGGGGTGAGTTACCAACTGTCGCTGATGACTCAGCTGTACTTTTCCACACGGGCCACCCCAACAAGCTGTCGAAGTGCTGTCCCGGTGCCTGGAGGCCGTCATCTGGGTCTGGATGGGGAGAAACACGCTCAAGCCCAATCCCTCCAAGACAGAGTGGCTGTGGATGCCGGCACCCCGGTACAGTCAGCTGCAATTGCGGCTGACTGTTGGGGGCGAGTCATTGGCCCCAATGGAAAGGGTGCGCAACTTGGGTGTTCTCCTGGATGGACGGCTGTCCTTTGAAGACCATTTGACGGCCGTCTCCAGGAGAGCTTTTTACCAGGTTCGCCTGGTTCGCCAGTTGCGCCCCTTCCTGGACCGGGATGCCCTATGCACGGTCACTCATACTCTCATGACATCTCGCCTGGATTACTGCAATGCTCTCTACATGGGGCTTCCCTTGAGGAGCACCCGGAGGCTCCAGTTAGTCCAGAATGCGGCTGTGCGGGTGATAGAGGGAGCCCCTCGTGGCTCCCATGTGACACCACTCCTGCGCAGACTGCACTGGCTGCCTGTGGCTTCCGGGTGTGCTTCAAGGTTTTGGTAACTATCTTCAAAGCGCTCCATGGCTTAGGGCCGTGCTACTTACGGGACCGTCTGCTGTCACCGATTGCCTCCCACCGACCCGTGCGCTCTCACAGGGAGGGACTCGTTAGGGTACCGTCTGCCAGGCAGTGCCGACTGGCGACACCCAGGGGAAGGGCCTTCTCTGTGGGGGCTCCCACCCTCTGGAACGAACTTCCCTCAGGACTCCGCCAACTTCCTGACCTTCGAACCTTCCGCCACGAGCTTAAAACACATCTATTTATTTGTGCAGGAGTGGACTAGAATTTTAATTTTAAATTTAATTTTAATGGGGTTTTATCATATTAATTGTAATTTTAAAGTTTGGCCTATTTAAATAAGTTTTTTAATTAGTGTTTTATCTTGTATTATATTTGTATTTTTTATCGGGCTGTAAACCGCCCTGAGTCCTTCGGGAGATAGGGCGGTATAAAAATTTGATTAAATAAATAAATAAATAAATACACCCCAGTCAAAAAATTGCCAAAGAAGCCAACAGCAAATAGCCCAATCAAATAATCTCTAAGGCCATCCCCACCAACACTGACAGGCCAAACCACCAGAAAATAAATTGACAGCAAACGCCACTCTTTACCAGCACTGATGATGTCACCAAGTTTGGGTAATGAAACATCTGCAAGAAAACAAACAAGCTCAGATAGCACTAAGGACCCCTCATTTCAAGTCTAAACTATGAATAGTCTCCTTTATTGGAATAAACGTTAATAAATTTTCACCTCCAAAATCAACAGATTTATCATTTCTAATTGTGCTTTGTTTCCTAAAAATAATCTGGGTAATTAACTATTTAATTCAGAGTTACAAATAAAGACTGCCTTTTAGACATAATTCCTTGTTAATTTGGGATTATAAACGGGATTTGTCTATGCGGTTGTTCATTTGCTTATTTTCTTGCCTACAATTGTTTAGCAGGCCATTTACAAGCTCAACACAATCAGCTGAAAATCTTAAAAACCAGCTACACTGAAATTAAAATAATAAAGGAAATCACCTACAAAATAATTAAATCCGGCTCCACAAAGCCAGCTGAACAAAAGAAGATGAGTGTGAAGCTGAATGAGCTTCCCATAGAGATGCCATGAAAGTACATAGTGAATACTGAAAAGACTCTGTCACAACAAGTTATCTAGTAGCGTCCCAATAGAAAAATCACAATAACAGCAATATTTAGCAAATATGCATAGCTGGTCAAAATTGAGAAGGGTATTTAAACCAGGGTACGTATGTAGGCATGTATTTATTTCAATTTATACAGCCACCCATCTCAACCTTGGGACTCTGGGTGGCAAAATGTCACAATAATCGGGCGACACTGCTCATACACCATGGTCTTAACCACAATAGCTTGTAGATGAAGGAAATGGAGTCAGGATGGCCGGAACAAGCAACACTGTTTTAGCCTTCCACAACCATCTTCTGATATAGGTTAGATTGAGAAATAATGACTAGCACAAAAACAGGCAGTGTTTTTGATCCTACTTTCACTAAGGATGAATTGTCATTTTCTGGGAATGCTGCAGGTGGATGATCTCTTCATTGGGTTCTGATGTTTTATGGTCCTAAACTCAGGGGTGAAATGCTCCCGGTTCGGACCAAATCGCACGTTCCAGTAGGGATCGTGGCGGTGGTTGCGATCCGGTAGTGATGGCGGAGCGGAAAAGCTCCACCCACCGCCGGTGTCATTACTTCCTGGTTTTAACCTGGAATGAATGCTTTGTGCATGTACAGAAGGCCTGAATGTGCATGTAACACGTGCAGGGCAAGTGCACTTCGAACCGGTGAAGGTAAGATTTCACCCTGCCTAAACTGTATATTGACATTTGAGGGTTATCAGTGTTGTAAAGCTCATAAGAGCCAGTTTGGTGTAGTGGTGAAAGCATCAGGCTAGGAACTGGGAGACTAGTGAGTTCTAGTCCTGCCATGGGCACAAAGCCAACTGAGTGACCTTGAGCCAGTCACTCTCTCTCAATAAATCTCTTTCAAAATGTGGGAATTGGCTACCAGAATCCCAAAAGCCAAGGTTAGCATAAGTTATTGCAATGGGTACTTAGGAGCAGAGTACAATCATCGAGTTCCACCAATTAATTAATTAATTAATTAATTAATTAATTAATTAATTTGTCAAACATATATAAGATAACAGAAATAAGTATAAACATGATTAGGAATACAGGAAATGGATATGAATAAATTCATAAATTTCATAAAATTATCGTCCGGTCTCCAACCTTCGCTTCGCGGCGAAGGTTGTAGAGAGTGTGGTGGCATGTCAGTTTCCCTGGCACCTGGATGAAACTGTCTATCTAGACCCGTTCCAGTCCAGTTTCCGGCCCGGATACAGCACTGAGACGGCTTTGGTCGCGTTGGTGGATGATCTCTGGAGGGCCAGGGATAGGGGTTGTTCCTCTGCCCTGGTCCTATTAGACCTCTCAGCGGCTTTTGATACCATCGACCATGGTATCCTGCTGCACCGGTTGGAGGGATTGGGAGTGGGAGGCACCGTTTATCGGTGGTTCTCCTCCTATCTCTCCGATCGGTCGAGACGGTGTGACAGGGGGCAGAGGTCGGCCCCGAGGTGCCTCACTTGTGGGTGCCGCAGGGTCGATTCTCTCGCCTTCTGTTCAACATCTATATGAAGCCGTTGGGTGAGATCATCAGTGGCTTCGTGTGAGGTACCAGCTGTATGCTGATGACACTCAGCTGTACTTTTCACACCAGGCCACCCCAACAAAGCTATCGAGTGCTGTCCCGGTGTCTGGAAGCTGTATGGGTCTGGATGGGGAGAAACAGGCTCAAGCTCAATCCCTCCAAGACAGAGTGGCTGTGGATGCGGCATCCCGGTACAGTCAGCTGAGTCTGCGGCTGACTGTTGGGGCGAGTCATTGGCCCCGGGAGAGGGTGCGCAACTCCTGGATGAACGGCTGTCTTTTGAAGATCATTTGACGGCCGTCTCCAGGAGAGCTTTTTACCAGGTTCGCCTGGTTCGCCAGTTGCGCTCCTTCCTGGACCGGGATGCCCTATGCACGGTCACTCACGCCCTCGTGACGTCTCGTCTGGATTACTGCAATGCTCTCTACATGGGACTCCCCTTGAAGGGCACCCGGAGGCTTCAGTTAGTTCAGAATGCGGCTGCGCGGGTGATAGAGGGAGCCCCTCCTGGCTCCCATGTGACACCTCTCCTGCGCAGACTGCACTGGCTACCTGTGGTCTTCCGGGTGTGCTTCAAGGTTTTGGTAACTATCTTTAAAGCGCTCCATGGCATAGGGCCGGGCTACTTACGGGACCGCCTGCTGCTACCGAATACCTCTCACCGACCCGTGCGCTCTCACAGAGAGGGACTCCTCAGGGTGCCGTCAGCCAGGCAGTGCCGTTTGGCTACACCCAGGGGAAGGGCCTTCTCTTTGGGGGCTCCCACCCTCTGAAACAAACTCCCCCCAGGACTTCGTCAACTTCCGGACCTCCGAACCTTCCGCCGCGAGCTTAAAACACATCTATTCATCTGCGCAGGACTGGACTAGATTTTAAATTTATATTGGTTTTAATGGGTTTTATTATATATACTGTTCTTTTTAATTATTTGGCTATGTGGAATAAGTTTTTTAATTGATATTTTATTCTGTATTTATATGTACCTTTTTATTTGCCTGTGAACCGCCCTGAGTCCCTAGGGAGATAGGGCGGTATACAAATGCGAAAAATAAATAAATAAATAAATAAATTTATTTAAATTCATAAATCTATTCATAAATGCTACGAAGTGCAGTTGATTCAACTTCATGCTGGACATTAACCAATTAGCAGCCACATAGTGGTATAGTATTAACTGTACAGTATTAGTCAATTTGATATAGTAGTGAAAGCATCAGGCTAAGAACCAGAGACTGTGACTTTGAGTCACTTAGGGACAAAGCCTGCGGGTAACATTGGGACAGTCACTCTCTAGAAGAAGGAAGCACTGGCAAATTACTGACAAAAAAAATATTTCTGAAAATTGCAGGAATTAGTCAGGTGCACAATGACACCCCCACCCACTCACCCTCCCACACAAAGGTAATATAATAATATACAACTGATATCTGGCTCTCTAGAGTCAAGCTGAAGGGTTTTTTTTGTTTTTTTTGAATGAACTGGATTTCTGCTTTGACTTGAAGGGCAGCTCAGAACAGAGCAGAAGGTATCTCGGTGTCAAACAACCTGGGATTAGAAAATAATTTCTTTACATTGCTACTGCTAAGGATTTCTGAGCTGTTTTTACTGACTACATCTGTGGTCTATGAGAATTCTAAATAATAAGAATTCGGAAATCTTTTGGCCATTATAGAATAAGTCACAACAGTGATGGTGCAAAATCTTATTGTTCATTTTTGTAATATATTATTGGCCGCCAGAATCTTTCTGAACTACTGTGAGAGGTGAGGGTTGTAAGTAGTAAATAAGAAAAAAAAAAAATCAAGTAGCTAGGCATTATTTAAAAGCCATACCTATCTATTCACTTAGCTAGCTAGCAATTTTATCACCCGAAGTAAAAGTTGTTCTGTCTGCATGCTTCATTTACTAAATACAGGATAGAGGGCTGAATTCCTTCTAGTCATTTTGCTCTTAAATATAAATTGCATCCACCTCAGGGATAGGATTGTGACAGCTTTTAACAGTCCACACTGCAACAATTAGTGATAGGAAAAACAGCATATCCCCAATGATATTGCAAGGGGAATTTATGTAGGCAGAAGGCAATTATCTAAATTGGATTTTGGAAAGGACACTGTGAATAATCATATGGGAAATGCCATGGGATTTTTCACAACCCTAGGTGGTAAGGACTTGTTCTCCAAAAAATATTAGCTTATGAGGGATTGCTCTTAAAGTATCCACTGGTGGTTTTTTTTTCCTTTTTGTTCTTTAGACTCTTTATTTTTCTTTTGAATAAAAAAAAATGCTGGGGAGTGCAAGTATTTGAACTATAATCGGAGATCCCAGCACAAAGGAAATAAAGCCACCAACACTCAACCCAAGCTGTGGAATAACAGGATTATTTGAATAAATTATGCCAGTTGGCACATTTGAAAGGATCATACAGCTAGCATAGCCATGTCCTGAAAGTTGCTAGAATTACTAATTATATTTCAAAAAAGAAGGGAAGGATGAAAAAAAAGAGGAAGACAAATGTGTCCCTTTTTTCCATTTATAATGACACTCTGCTATTTTTATTTCATCTTTCTGGCCTCTTTCTTTGTTAGTATTAGGACAAATACTGTTATTTTGATACAGACCGAAATCCAATCATAACACCAGGCCTCAATTTTCTTAAATGTTCAAAATGTGTGAGTGAATGGAGGAGGGATGTACGTATAGATCATTGTTTCCCAATCTTTTTTTGGCTATGCCCCACCTAAGCATCTGTAAAATCTGATGCCTCCCCTCCCCCCGTGACATATAATTCATACTTTACTCAAAAAGTGAACTCTACTCACGCAGAGGAAGACTAAAAGGTCATTAACTTGGTTTAAACAAGGTTCAAATTGCCCCCATTAAAAATCAAATTGCCCCCCTGTGGGGCATGGACCCCACATTGGGAACCACTGGTTTAGATGTATAGCTATATACGGACATAATTCTAATATTTATTTGCGTTGCAAGTCCTGTGTGAGAAAATGCATTCAAATACATCTCACAAATTTAGATGGAGGAAGAATTCATAGACCCTTATTCATAAAAGTTATGACAATACTTTGATCCAAAAGATTTAATCCCAGTGGAGCACAAGACAACATGTATGTGGAAGACAATATGTTAGAACATTAAAAAACCACTCCAAGTGAACTGAGGGACATCAGATTTATTTATTTATTTATTTATTTGATCATATTTATATACCGCCCTATCTCCCGAAGGACTCAGGGCAGTTTACAGGCACTTAAAAAACACATAAATACAATATAAAAGCAATTAAAAAACTTATTCTAAAAGCCCAATAATTAAAAATATAGAAATAAAACCCAATTTAAAACCCATAAATTTAAAATCTAACTCAGTCCTGCGCAATTAAATAAGTATGTTTTAAGCCTGCGCGGAAGGTCCGAAGGTCCAAAGCTGAAGTCCGGGGTAGTTCGTTCCAGAGGTGGGAGCCCCCACAGAGAAGGCCCTTCCTGGGCGTGCCAGACAACATTGCCTCGCTGACGGCACCCTGAGAGTCCTCTCTATGAGAGCGCGGTCGGTGAGAGGTATTCGGTAGCAGTAGGCGGTCCCATAAATAACCTGCCCTATGCCATGATCTGTGTTTTCCATTCAGATGGTACACAGAAAATTGGGAGTCGTCAGGAATAGTCTGAATCTTTGGCAAGAATTTTGAGCAGGACCACAATATTAAACGAGCCTATAAGAATTTAGATAATTATTTTATACAATCTCAACAGTGATCTGGTCATTTACTTTGTCTTTAAAAATATCGCTTTGTTCTCAGCACTCTATAGTAGTCCCTATAATACAGGCAGTCCTTTATTTATAAAAGTTCACTTAGTGACTGTTCAAAATTAAAATGGCACTGAAAAAAGTGACTTAAAACCATTTTTCAGACTTATGACTGTTGAGGCCTCCCTATGGTCACATGATCAAAATTTGGCTGCTAGTCCATATGTATGATGGTTGCAGTGTCCTGGGGTCATGTCGTCACCTTTTGCAACCTTCTGACAAGTGACGTCAACGGGGAAGACTGATTCACTTAACAACCTTGTCACTAACTTAACAACTGCAGTGATTCACTTAACAACTGGAGCAAGAAAGGTCATCTTACTTAGCAATATAAATTGTGGACTCAATTATGGTCCTCAGTCGAAGACTACCTGTACTTTGGGTTATTCATTTGGTTTATACCTCATTTTTCCTGAAGCACAAGCTTTTTCCTGTGAAACAAGAGCTAAAAAAGAATGAAGTTTATATAGAGAGAGTATGTACTTGGGAGGCAGGGATAAGGGAGGCTCTGTTTATTAAGCAGTCCACAGTGAGCTCCACCTCTTTTAAATAGTCTACCACAACTGAACACAATTTGAAAATTGCTACTTTGGCATATAACTTTTTGGGGCTGTAAAAAGTTTGCACTAAAGTGCGAACAAGATAATAGAACTTTTCTAGTTCGTTAGTTTCCTTTTGCCAAAATGTAGTTTCCTTCTGGGTAAACAATTGTGGTCTTATAGGCACACAAGGCAGCTGCTTCTGCCTCCTAGAACAATTGACTAGTAAAATTGATGTATCAAAGGATAGATGAAACCATCCTTGAAGTAATATAGAAACTTGTTACTGATTTAAGATAAAACATATGAAATAAATTAACAAGGTAAATTAACAAATAAAGTAAACATGAATCAATGCATAATATTTTACTCATGTCAAACTCTGGCCTGAAAAGAGGGCTGTGAAAATATTTACAGACCCCTCACATCCTGGACATAAACTGTTTCAACTCCTACCCTCAAAACGACGCTACAGAGCACTGTACACCAGAACAATTAGACACAAGAACAGTTTCTTCCCGAATGCCATCACTCTGCTAAACAAATAATTCCCTCAACACTGTCAAACTATTTACTAAATTGGCACTACTATTAATCTTCCCATTGTTCCCATCACCCATCTCCTCCCCTTATGACTATATGACTGTAACTTTGTTGCTTGTACCCTTACGATTTATATTGATATTGTTTCCTGATTGCTTATTCGTACCTCTGATTATCATTGTTGTACCTTAGAATTCTTGATGTACGTATCTTTTTTTTTTAATGTACACTGAGAGCATATGCACCAAGACATATTTCTTGTGTGTCTTGTGTGGGCAATAAAAAAATTCTATTCTGTTCTATTCTATTCTAAAATACAGACCTCCCTTGTGGTCTCTCAACCTCCAAAATTAAGCTTTGGTGTATGGCACGGGTCGGCAACCTTAAACACTCAAAGAGCCATTTGGACCCATTTCCCACAGAAAAGAAAACACCGGGAGCCACCTTTCCAGTGCCTGACTATTTTGTGAGGGGCCACAGAACTAGCATATGTAGTTGAATTAAACATTCTGTTTTCTTCTAAAACTTTTCTTTTCTTGGAATTATCCATGGTTGGCCTACTAGGGGTCGAAAAGCTCAATAAATCGTATGCCAGGGGGCAGCACACATTGGTGGTTGTAACACATGTTTTGAGTGACAGAGAGCCACAGCAGAGGGATGAAAGAGCCACATGTGGCTCCAGAGCCACGGGTTACTGACCCGTTTATGGAATATTTTGGTCCTTTTTTAAAAACCATTGACTTTGCCAATGATGTTGTTGAAAAAAATCTGGCATCTTTTTATACCAAAGATTTGGTTCTGAGAAAAAAGAGTAAGATTACTCTCTTTAACAGGGAGGTTTCAAAACTCAAAAATATTTCTTTTTCCAGATCCCTACAAGCTGGTAAATTATGAGATGCTGGTTAATATAATTTAAATGTTTTTGTCACTCGGATGCCTTGTAGTATTCATCAGTGTATCTTAAAACAATGGATTCTTTCCGTATTACCCTAAATTGCCAATTATAACCTAATTACACAATGAATTAGATGCCAGTGAAAAACTGAATAGCTATCGCCATCCCAGTTCCAGCAGTGCACTTGGCAAAATTATTCCCATTCTTCAAATCATTTCAAGAAAATTACTAATTGAGATCTAAAAGCCACCAAGTTCCAGCATCCATTGGAATTGGGTGGACAATAAATTTGAAAGAATAATAAGAATAATAATAATAATAGAGAACCACCTTTATTTATTTATTGTTCTTTTATCCTGCCAGATTCTAAGTTGATGCTAGAAGTTTTCAAACATAAAAAAAATTAAACTTAATAAAAACATAAAATCAAACTCAAGATCACTGAAAAGCAGAATGATACATTAAACCTAATGAGGTCCACTTACTCCTGAAATATCTTTTGAAATAGCTCATTTTTTAAATAAACTGTACCTGAAGAGCCAACAATTAAGGTATGAGGGGTCCTGGGTGCTCTCTGAGCTTACTTGTTTTCTTGTGTTGTAAATGTTGTACCTTGATGAAGGTATCTTTTCGTTTATGTACACTGAGAGCATATGCACCAAGACAAATTCCTTGTGTGTCCAATCACACTTGGCCAATAAATTCTAATTCTAATTCTAATTCTAATCATCAGTGCTAGTAAAGAGTGCTGTTTGCTGTCAAGTTTATATTCTGATGACTTGCTTGTCTGTGTGGATGAGCTACAAATATTCTCTTTTATTAATAAAGCTATGAATCAAATTTCAAGAAAAAGCTGTTCTGTAATATGAGGGCTCCAATGAAAAGCATTGCCTGCAAGCAGAAGAGGTGATCCTGTAGCTATCTGGGCACCAGGTCATATATTACAGATGAAAACCAAATTAAATCTACCTGGAAACTTCCTGGTAGACAGAACTTCCATTGCAAAACAGGAGTTATGACTCTTTGATTGGTCAAATGTATAGGCTATTGAATTTTATACCAAGTGAAGTTTCTGATTAGTCTTCAAAGGCAGACCCATCAGAATACAGCTGGAAGGGACCTTGGAGATCTTCTAGTCCAAGCCCCTGCTCAAGCAGGAGACCCTATACCATTTCAGACAAGTGACTGTCCAGTTTCTTTTTAAAAACCTCCAGTGATGAAGTACCTACAACTTCTGATGGCAAGCTGTTTCACTGTTTAATTCTCCTCACTGTTAGGAACTTTCTCCTTAGTTCCAGGTTGCTTCTCTCCTTGATTAGTTTCCATTCATTGTTTCGTGTCCTGCCTACAGGTGCTTTGGGTTGCTCTCCTCTTTGTAGCAACCTCTCAAATACTGGAATACTGCTATCATGTCACCCCTAGTCCTTCTTTTTTGGAGACTAGCCAAACCCAAATCCTGCAACCGTTCTTCATATGTTTTAGTCTCCAAGCCTTTAATCATCTTAGTTGCTTTTCTTTGCACTTTTTCCAAAATCTTGACACCTTTTTTTGTAATGAAGTGACCAAAACTGGAGGCAGTATTCCAGGTGTGGCCTTACTAAGGCTTTATAAAGCAGTACTAATACTTAATGTGATTTTGACTCTATGCCTCTATACAAGGATTGTATTATCTTTTTTGGCGGCTGCTGCACACTGGTGGCTCATATTTAAGTGATCATTCACTTGGACTTCAAGGTCCCTCTCATGATTACTGTTTTTGAGTCAGGTTTCACCTAATCTATACTTGTACCTTTGGTTTTTTCTGCCTAAGTGTAAAACTTTGCTTTTCTCCACATTAAATTTCATGCTGTTGGATAGGGCCCATTGTTCAAGTCTGTCAAGATCTTTTTGGATCCTGAGCTTGTCTTCTGAGGTGTTGGCTATTCCTGCCAGCTTAGTGTCATCTGCAAATTTGATGAGTTCCCCTCCTATTTCCTCATCAACATCATATATGAAGATATTAAAAGAGTACTGGGCCTAATATGGACCCTGTGACACCCCATTGCTTACTCCTCTCCATGTAGATATATTACCATTAAGGATGACTCATTGAGTACGGTTTGTCAGCCAGTTACAAATCCATCTGGTGGTGATGCTGTCTATCCCACATTTTTCTAGCTTTCCAGGAAGAAGGTTGTGATCGAATACCTTGCTGAAGTCTAAGTATACTATGTTCACAGCATTTAGCTGGTCTACTAATTTAGTCATTTTGTCAAAGAATGATATAAGATTGGTTTGGCATGATCTGTTTTTAACAAACTCATGCTAGGTTTTAGGTATAACTTTATCAGTATACAGATACTTGCAGATCTGTTTTTTGATTATCTTTTCCAGTATCTTCCCAGGTATTGAGCTTAGGCTGATAGGTCTGTAGTTTCCTGGGTCTGTTTTTTTCCCTTTTTTTGAAGATGGAAATCACATCAGCTCTTTTCCAATCCTTAAGATAATTACCCAGTGTTCCAGGATTTTTGAAAGATATGATACAATGGTTTTGAGATATCTGCCAGCTCCTTCACAACTCTGGGATGTAAACCATCAGGTCCCAGTGATTTATATTTCTCGAAATCAGATAGATATTCTGTAACCATTTTCTTGCTTATTTTAACTTTTATTTCTAGTCTGTCTTTTACAGTTAGGTTTTTGGTAGGTTGGGTTATAGTTTCCTTTTGCGTGAAGACTGATGCAAAGAATGAGTTAAGCAGCTCTGCTTTCTCTCTACTGCCTGTTACTTTCTTGCCATCTTCTCTCTTATTGGACTACTGTTTCCTTGACATTTTTCTTGTTATTTATATGTTGAAAGAAACTTAGTGAATGGAGTTTATGAGAGATTCAGTCCTTTGCCACAGACTGATCTTAAGAGAACAAAGGAATTATACACATCTGTAAGCAGGAGCTAAGTCTCACTCTGATGCCAAAATAAAATTAAGCCAAAATAAAATTAAGTCAAGACCGTACCCAAACTGATAGGGCTAAGCATTGAGTTACTGTAGTTAGGTAGTCCCATTACTGGGTCAAAGAAGTAAAACTTATCAATTGACCCATCATGGGTGTTTTTGAACCTACTAGCCACAATGTTTGAAGAAGAAATGGAGCTCAGGAATCGCCTGAGGTCTTCTGGTATTAATCATGCAAAATACTTAACTTGAATAGCGTTCTGGATGCTCTTAAGCATATTTATTTAAAAGTAAACCATCCAACACTTGAATGTACATGAGATTGCCACTTTAAGATTGAATCTTCCCCAATAGCAGTGAATTTTGTTTCATATACCACAGAAACTGTAAGGGAAAATATGGCCTAAAAATATTGCTATGCAATCTTACAAAAATGTGGTGGCTTTTTGCATGTGCAAGTAAAGGAAAATATGTGGGACATGGTAAGTTAATGAAGGCAATACTTAATGAAATAAATATTTTTGGGATAGTATGCAACATAATCAGAAAGTAGGACAAGAAGGGGAAAATTTAAAAAAAAATCTATTTCATCAGCCTGTCAGGAAAAAAAAAACATTGTAACTGACAAAATGTATGTCTTAGGTTAGCCTACTAACATTTAGCTAGGGACCTATTTATTTTGGATTTTATGATTCTGTGATATAAAAAATTAATATTTGGATAAGATGGAAGATTTATAAATTAATGAACACTTGAATTTACAAAATGCAAATGTTACATTTTTATGCTGCTTCATAAATTTGTTACTTTTTTGTCATAATTAATGAATTTGCCTAGCAACTAGCAGAGGTAGGCAAATTGGCTAACCAGGTGCTCTCTAAATTATTTGGACTACAACTCCCACCATGTCTTATTATTGGTAATGGATAGAGTTTATGAGAGATATAGTCCTTTGCCATAGATTGCAGTTAAGCTTATGAGCTGTGGTGGAGCAGTGGTTAGAATGCAGTACTGCAAGTTATTTCTGCTGATTGCCAGTTACCTACACGAGTCTCACTGGATCAAGGTTGACTCAGCCTTCCATCCTTCCAAGGTTAGTAAAATGAGGACCCAGATTATTGGGAGCAATAAGCTGACTCTATAAACCTTTTAGAGAGGGCTGTAAAAGCAATGTGAAGCGGTATATAAGTCTAAGTGCTATTGCTAGTAAGAGAACAAAGGAATTATATGCTAAGTCTCACTCTGATGCCAGAATAAAATTAAGTCAAAATGAAATAGAAAAAAAGGACATATTATGGATCGTTAAACAGTTGTAAAATAACTTTTCCAAGTTTGCATTGTTTGTACATTCAATTATTAAATGAAAAATTAATTTTATTAATTGTGGAAAATTCAGATAGCCTTTCCTCATGATATTTTCTCTTTCCTATTATGTGCATTTCAAAGGCCACTTAAGAAAGTTTCCCACAAAGGAACATATCCAAGAGGCCTGTTTATTAATGGCAATAAATGAAGGAATGAAACTTTACAGTTTGGGCGGAGGCCTATTTATACAATATTCATTTTCCTTGGCTTCAGACAACTACAATACTTTTACTACTGGAAAATTGTTCCACCTAAATAAAAAAAAAAGTAACCTAACATTGCTATTTTTATCCTACATTTCTGGGCTGAATATTACCTCCTAACATTTGCTTGAA